>NC_049204.1:66436943-66464443 GCF_013347855.1 Anguilla anguilla
TTCTCTCTCACTCTCTCTCCCTCTCTCCCTCTCTCTCCCCGCCCTGTGTTGGGCGTCCCTCACAGGAAGTAGTCTGGTGTCGGGCGTCCCTCACAGGAAGTAGTCTGGCGGCGAGGCGGCGCGGCTGGCGTGTGGGGGCGGAGCCTCGTTGGAGCCGGCGAGCTTCTCGTAGCGAGCCTTGTAGGTGTCCCTCTCCCTCAGAACCCGAGCGAACTCACACTGCAGCTGCTCCAGCTGAGGGGGGGGGGGGGGAGTGAGAGAGAGAAGGAGTGAGAGAGGGTGAAAGGGTGGGAAGGAGGGGAAGAGAGAGAGACAGAAATAGAAAGAGAGAAATAACAACTGTCAGTTATCTGTTAACTTAATTTTTCACAGCTGAAAATTCAACACAATGCAGCTGTTCTTTAATATGCTGATTGTCTGTTCTTTTGTCTCATTTTCATCTTTCGATTTCAAATGCACAGTTTGAATAGTACTGCACAGTTGTGATTAGTCATGGACAGTTTTGATTAATTCTGCACAGTTGTGAGCAGTAGTGATTAGTCTGATGCAGTTGTGATCAGTCTGATGCAATAGTGATTAGTCTGATGCAGCTGTGATTAGTCTGATGCAGTAGTGATTAGTCTGATGCAGTAGTGATTAGTCTGATGCAGTAGTGATTAGTATGATGCAGTAGTGATTAGTATGATGCAGTAGTGATTAGTCTGATGCAGTAGTGATTAGTCTGATGCAGTAGTGATTAGTATGATGCAGTAGTGATTAGTATGATGCAGTAGTGATTAGTCTGATGCAGTAGTGATTAGTCTGCTGCAGTAGTGATTAGTATGATGCAGTAGTGATTAGTATGATGCAGTAGTGATTAGTATGATGCAGTAGTGATTAGTCTGATGCAGTAGTGATTAGTCTGATGCAGTAGTGATTAGTATGATGCAGTAGTGATTAGTATGATGCAGTAGTGATTAGTCTCATGCGGTTGCTTGAGAAGCTGTGCGGACGCTTTCAGTGGAGCTCAGCTGTGTGCAACTGAGCGTAGATGTGCAATGTTACGAGCAGCCCCGCCCAGCCCCGCCCGGCCCCGCCCAGTTACCTGCTGGGTGAGGACGTGCCCCGCCTGGCCCCGCCCGGTTACCTGCTGGGTGAGGACGTGCCCCGCCCAGCCCCGCCCGGCCCCGCCCGGTTACCTGCTGGGTGAGGACGTGCTTCTCGGACTCCAGCGCGTGGCGGTGCTGCAGCCGCTTGTAGCGGCAGGACTGGGCGTAGCCGCGGTTCTTCAGCGTGCGCCGCTTCTGCTTCAGCCGCACCACCTCGTCCTTGCTCACGCCGCGGAGGTGGCGGTTCAGCTCCCGCACCGACAGGCTGACCAGCTGCTCGTCCGAGAACCGCTCCTCCAGCCCGCACTGCCGGGGAGGGGGGGGGGGGGGGGGGGGGGGGGGGCGTTAGATTATACAAACACGCTCACTGACCGATTACATCCAACCCTGCACTGAGAAACTGTGCAGCACTGACCGACTGAATTCTGCACTAAATTAACACTGAGTTACAGTACAGTACATACACACTGCGCACTACAGTACATTAACACTGCACTGAGAGAGGGAGTTAATACAGTACAGTACATACACACTGCGCACTACAGTACATTAACACTGCACTGAGATGGAGGTTAATACTTCATATAATTAAGTAGAAATGTCAGCTTGTGTGTTTGTGTGTGTGCGTGAGAGAGAGAGAGAGAGGCATTGTGGACACTCTACTGTGACACGTCCATAATCTGTCATTGATTCATCAGTTAATCTGACTGAGTGTCTATGACAGTGAGCGGGATTATGCACAACAATAATAGCCGATATAATCCTGCTCCACATGTCATATGTAACCTGCCCCCACCGGCCTCAGCACACCTGTACACCTCTAAAAATCCTGTACAGAACTGTACCTACTTCATAACACACCTGTACACCTCTAAATCTCCTGTACAGAACTGTACCTACTTCATAACACACCTGTACACCTCTAAATCTCCTGTACAGAACTGTACCTAACTCATAACACACCTGTACACCTCTAAAATTCCTGTACAGAACTGTACCTACTTCATAACACACCTGTACACCTCTAAATCTCCTGTACAGAACTGTACCTAACTCATAACACACCTGTACACCTCTAAAACTCCTGTACAGAACTGTACCTAACTCATAACACACCTGTACACCTCTAAAACTCCTGTACAGAACTGTACCTAACTCATAACACATCTGCACACCCACACACCTCTAAAACTCCTGTACAGAACTGTACCTACTTCATAACACACCTGTACACCTCTAAATCTCCTGTACAGAACTGTACCTAACTCATAACACACCTGTACACCTCTAAAACTCCTGTACAGAACTGTACCTAACTCATAACACACCTGTACACCTCTAAAACTCCTGTACAGAACTGTACCTAACTCATAACACATCTGCACACCCACACACCTCTAAAACTCCTGTACAGAACTGTACCTAACTCATAACACACCTGTACACCTCTAAAACTCCTGTACAGAACTGTACCTAACTCATAACACACCTGTACACCTCTAAAACTCCCGTACAGAACTGTACCTGATTCGCAATTCCCCAGCACACCTACACACCACTTAAACTGCTCTCCAGATCGATGGCTACGACACGTCTGTACTCCTCGTAAACCTCTGTACACAACTGTATCAGGCTCACAGCCCAGCTGTACACATATGTACCTCTGCCAGCAGGTAATCTGTACATGTACCCTTGCACCAAAACATAACTCCTTGTACGTTCCATGACTTGTAGGAAATAGATGATGTTGGGCAGCGTTTGAATTACAAGCACATGGCTCCCATGCCAACGAGACGAACATAAGTTAGCAATCTTAAATTAGCATAAACTATAGTAGTAGATTGACCGGTTTGCAATCGGCGTTTGCGCCGTGTCCTCTGTCCCTGACCACAGCAGACGTGGTTTCAGGAGCTCGGAGACACGGGCGTCCCAGGGGACGTGCTTGCTGACCTTGTGAGAGAGACAGGAGCACGTGCGCACGTTTCCTCATTCTTAATCTCAATCCTTCGCTGCACGATCCCTCTCTCTTTCAGATCCGCTCTCGCGTAAGAGCGGCGGAGCTGACACCACTTCTGTTTTTTTTTATTTGTTTAGACCAGACGCAATAAAACAGCTAATGAATGCAATTTAAATAAATCCCGTTTTAAATCACCGATAAAGGTCGTTTGGCCAAAAGAGGTTAGTAATCAAAAATGCCTGCGGTTGATTTAGCCCCCTCCCACTCAGTTTTTCATACAGTGTACTCCCATGCTATGCGCTCCCATCCAGGTGAGCGTCGCCCCCTGTACCTGGTTGAGCTGGAGATGATGATGATGGTGATGATGATGATGATGGCCATGCAGGGGCAGGTGGGGGTGGTGATGGTGGTGATGGTGGTGCAGTCGGCTGTGGGGGCTTGGGGGTTGTGGGTAAGGGGCAGAGCCCGGGGTGTTGGAGGGGAGGGAGGGGGCGGTGCCAGGAGGGAGGAAGAGGAGGGGCGGGCGGTGGCAGGGGTCTGAGGTTTTAGAGCAGGAGTCACCTCCGCTGTCGCTGCCGGAGTCCTGGAGGCTAGCACTGGAGCTCTGAGCCAACATGGGGAACTGAGAGAGACAAAAACACATCCACTGTGCATCTCTGAGCCAACATGGGGAAACTGAGAGACAAAAACACATCCACTGTACATCTCTGAGCCAACATGGGGAAACTGAGAGAGACAAAAACACATCCACTGTACATCTCTGAGCCAACATAGGGAAACTGAGAGACAAAAACACATCCACTGTACATCTCTGAGCCAACATGGGGAAACTGAGAGACAAAAACACATCCACTGCACATCTCTGAGCCAACATGGGGAAACTGAGAGACAAAAACACATCCACTGCACATCTCTGAGCCAACATGGGGAAACTGAGAGACAAAAACACATCCACTGTACATCTCTGAGCCAACATGGGGGAAGTGAGAGACAAAAACACATCCACTGTACATCTCTGAGCAAACATGGGAGAACTGAGAGAGACAAAAACACATCCACTGTACATCTCTGAGCCAACATGGGGGAACTGAGAGAGACAAAAACACATTCACTGTGCATCTCTGAGCCAACATGGGGGAACTGAGAGAGACAAAAACACATCCACTGTGCATCTCTGAGCCAACATGGGGGAACTGAGAGACAAAAACACATCCACTGTACTAGTATTCAGTGCTTAAACTGTAGATTATGCACACTGGTAATATTTACAGACACATTTCTTGCCATTATAGCAGACGTTGAACATTCAGAGAGAGAGAGACAGGAGACAGAGGAAAGAGGAGGGGGAGAGAGAGAAAAATGAGAAAGAGAGAGGGCATCTCTTTGATTGCTGAATTGGTAATAATATAAACAGCACTTGTAAAAGCAAAAATCCACACACATATGCATACACACGCACACACACACATGCACACTCACACGCACGCACACACACACACACACACACACACGCACACACACACACACGCACACGCACACACACACACACACTCTTACCTGTGAGCTGACTGCGGCAGCTGCAGAATTGAGCAGTGCCTCCACAGCGTCCTCGCACCCCAGGAAGGTCCCTGCAGGGCCCCGGTCTCTCTCTCCGACTCCGCCCCCGGCCCCGCCCAGTGACCCCAGCACCGACACCTGCCCCGCCCCGCCCTCCCCCCCTCCAAACTGCTGCTGCAATGCTGCCAGCCAGATCAGGTCCTCCAGAGAGGCAGGGGTGGGGCCGTGGGTGGGGCCAGGGGCGGGGTCAGCATTGGGGGCGGGGCTACTGTTGGGGTTGCCATGGGAACCAGAGCTCAGGCTAGAAGGGTAGCCACTAGGGATGGTGAGAGGGATAGAGAGGGATGAGCAGGAAGAGGAGAGAGAAAGGGTAGAGGAAGAGGAGGAGGAGGAGGGAGGGGGCTGGGTGTCACTAAGCGTTGGGGAGGGGGGCAGCGAGTTGTAGGGGGTGGAGCTCACGCTGGAGTCCTGGGTGGCCTGACTGAGGTAGGAGGGGCTAGAGGGGTTATGGGGGCCAGATTTGGGGAATGAACAGGGGGCCAGCAGCGGAGGGGTGTCTGGCTTAACCTCAAACTTGAGCAGGTCGAAATCGTTGAGGTACTCCATGGCCAATGGACTCGGGGGCAGGGAGGGGAGCGGGAGAGGCGGGGAGGTCATGGTTGCTGAGTGTGTTAGTGTGTGCTTACAAGCGATGTGTGTTAGCATGTGCTTACGGGAGATTTGTGTGTTAGTGTGTGCATACAGAAGATGTGTGTTAGCATGTGCAGAGGAGATCCTCCCTCCTAAAATGCTCTTAGCGCTGCCTTTCCTGCGATAATCCTGAGAAATGGGGAGAGAGAAGAGAGAGTGAGAGAAGGAGAGAGAAAGAGAGAAAGAGAGGGGGGGAGAGGGAGACAGAGAGAGAAACTCATTACTGGCACAGCAGTTTACATTAAAACTGAAATAAATGGCACTGGTTGGTCAGCGGTCATCTGGGATTTGAGGGATTAGTTTAAAAAGTGGAATTATGTGCTCGCTGGTAGAATGAATAAATTCACTATGCTTTTCAAATACATATTTTTACAAATGTGTTTATACATCACCATTGTTTTTTTTTCTTTACAAAAAATACATTTGATGTACAATATAAATATCTGTAAAATGCAATGATCATATTTGTGATTTGTGATCCATTTTCTTTCAAAATAATTTGTTTTTTTTCTTTCTTCTTATGGTTAAATATTTGGTGTCAGTCAGCATCAAAACTGAATTCAGGAGGCCTGATGTAAAATTAGATCAGTCAGGGATACCCAAGCAGTGTAGCTGCTGTATATTCTTCCCCTCTAAATCGGGAACTAAGTTAAGCCTTGGACCCCCAGGTAAGCGGGATCACTGACCAATCACCACTGAGAGTAATCAGCCAGTGAACCGCCAGGTGGAACGGAAAACCAGCAGCACTGCGATACCCGACTCACCCTGAAAAGTATAGTATACGTGGAGAACACTATTGTGCTTCATTTACATATAGAATACGACTGAATGAATCTGAGCTGAATCGTATTAGTTTGAGCTGAGCTGACGAGCAAAATCTGATCCTCTCAACCAAATCAAATCAAATCTAATCAAATCAAATCAAATCAAATCAAACCAAACCAAATCAAATCAAATCAAATCAAATCAAATCAAATCAAATCAAATCAAATCAAACCAAATCAAATCAAATCAAATCAAATCAGATGGAAATGAACTGAATTTCACTGACTCTACCAAAACAGTCTTGTCATTTGTAATCCAGGTCTTTTGTGTTCTGTTCAAGAGCAAATTGTGCCCTATTTGAGAGGAAAATATATTGCCACTGAGTTACAAAATATTTCATTCTAACGTGTTCCTCTTAATTCTAAGTGTATCTGGAAAAAAAAAACAGTTGCCATAGTTACGCTCCAGATTGAACCAGAGGCTTAATATTTCATATAGATTTGTAGAACAGAAAAGCCAGGATGCATTTAGCATAATATGACTCTTTTTTTTGAAAAAGTTTTTTCAGCATTTGTTTTACATAAATTTACATGTACATATTAATGTGTATGAGGTTGGGTGTGTGTGTCTGTGAGTGAGGCTGTGTTTGTGTGTGTGTGTGTGTGTATGTGTATGTGTTTTTATTTGTGTGTGTGCGTGCATGTGTGTGGAAGAGGGTGTGTGTGCATGTGTATGTGTGTGTGAGGGTGTGTGTGCGTGTGTGACAGCGTGTGTGTGTGTGTGTGTGAGAGTGTGAGGCTGGGTGTGTGTGTGTATGAGAGTGTGTGTGCCTGCATGTGTGTGAGAGGGTGTGTGTTTGTGTATGGAAGAGGGTGTGTGTGTGTGCGAATGTGTGTGTGTGTGTGTGTGTGTGTGCGTGTGTGTGAGAGAGAGAGAGAGAGTGAGGGTGGGTGTGAATGTGGGTATGCATGCATATTTATCATGAGTCGCTGGCTGTTACCCCTGATGGGAATGAAACCTGCAGCCATTCTGGGAGAGCGAGGTTTCTAATAGCGCTGCATGAATGTAGATCCCACAGGGCTGTCAATCACTGCCCCCAGTGAAGCAAGTTATGAAAAAAGGCGGCCATTTTCTACCACAGGATCGTGATCATCAACAATTATTCAATCGTTACACAATTATTAAAAGCACTCTTCCCTGTCCCCTCTCTCTCCCTCCTCTGTGAAATTGCTGTGCCCCCTTTTGGATCGCCCTGAGGACGTTTCTTGCGCCTTTGAAAATCTTGCGAGAGCTCCCGCTGCGCCTCGGCCTGCTCAGTGTCCCTACGCGGCTCTGACGCGTCCTTCTCGAGGGAGACGAGCGGGGCTTATGGGTAGCGCTTCATCCACACAGCCAGCTACCGAAGCTGGCAGTGCTGATAGCACAGCCGGCTAAACACATGCCGCTAAGTCTCATCGCTACACGGCACACATTCACCTTGGTAAAGACCCATTTCACTAAACCACTGTACAGCTCTGTGGAGAAAGGGTCAGTGATCACAGGATCCCACAGATCCAGGATCTGTGATCACAGACTGAAAGGGATCCCACAGATCCAGGATCAGTGATCACAGATCGAAAGGGATCCCACAGATCCAGGATCAGTGATCACAGATTGAAAGGGATCCCACAGATCCAGGGTTGGTGATCACAAATTGAAAGGGATCCACAGATCCTGGATCAGTGATCGCAGATTGAAAGGGATCCCACAGATCCAGGATCAGTGATCAATGACTGAAAGGGATCCACAGATCCTGGATCAGTGATCACAGATTGAAAGGGATCCCACAGATCCAAGATCATGGACTGCAGATTGAGAAAAGAGCATTGAGATCCACAAAAGATATTTTTCTGGACACAAAAATGCCAGAGAAAGTCACAAAATCACAAAAAATAACAATACTCAAAGTAACTTACGAAAACTCACAAAACTTAACTCAGAAACTCACAGAAGCTCAGATAAATTCTCAAAATGTATAGAACCACAGAATCAAACAATTAAAAAAAATCATTATGACAGTGAAGGTTTCTGACTTTTTTCACTTTCCACATTGAAATCACAAATCAAAGCCTGTCATCAAAAAAAATAATTCCGCTCAAACAAGCATTTACATTCAAGTCATATCAATCCCTCAAACCTTAAATGATTTTTTAAAGAACAATGCGTCATATGGTGACTGATGAGCACATCAAAGCAGACTGTCAATGTGTTGTCCAGCGTTTTCCTCTAGATAAGCCAACCATCCTGATGTTCTGTGATCACCCAATGCCCATGATCTAAAATTCAGAGGAATACTGACAGTGATTATTCCCCAATCAGAATGGATTACTGAAGCCCCAAAGAATGTCAGCCAGTCAATATTAATGCCATGCTATTATCTTCCTATGTGACGTCATGGTATGAGGGGCGTCATTTTTGGTTCCCAGGATGAAACACATTTAAAAGTACAGTGATTGATCTGCAAAGGCTGGAGATACAGCTGAAACATGCTGCAATGTTTTAAAAAAAAAAAAAAAGAAAACTAGCTCCCCCTCTCACAGAATTCTGACTGCCTGACATCGGTTTCTATGAATGTTCGAGTCAGTCGCGATTAAACAAGTTTTTGTTCTTCTTTCCAGTTTCATGGAGACCCGCTCACATCCACCACCATTCTGGCTCGGTGCCCACCGAAGAACGCACGACACAGCCCAAAATCAGGAGAGAAATGTCAGTGACGAGCCCCTTTCCCCGCCTGCACGTTCACTTCCAGGGAAAACCAAGCGCTAAAAGCTAATGGCAGGGCTGGGCTGTCTAACTGGCCTATCACAGCTCCAACTCCAATGACAGGACATAGCTCAGCAGCAGACAATCCGATTAATAATAATAATAATAATAATAATAATAATAATAATAATAATAATACTGAGAGTAGTAGAAATCGCTCCCCCTGTGCCGATTCAGTGAAAGAGAGCAGTTTTCTGGTAACTGAATGGAGTTTTACAGGGTCTACATCACTGCTCAACAGGGTAAGAGCACCCCTTTGCAGGGACGGGGGCCTGTGGGGAGGAAGGGGGGTGCAAGGGGGGGTAAGGAGGAGGGGAGAGGGGGCAGAAGAGATGTCATTCTTACCGGGTGTCAGAGAGAGGCTTTGCTGGTCTGTCCTTGTCTCCACCATGACAGCGACTGACAGACTGACACTGTAGAGAGGGACTCAGTCTGTCTGTGTCATTAACTCTCACCCTCTCTCTCTATCCCTCCCCCTCCCCCCTCTGTCCAGCGCTCTCTCTCATTCTCTCTCCCCCCTCTGTTCCCCTCCCATCTCTCTCTCTCTCTCTCTCTCATTTTCTCTCCCCCCTCTGTTCCCCTCCTATCTCTCACTCCCATTCTCTCTCCCCATCCCCTCCTCTCTCTTTCTCTCTCTCTCATTCACTTACCCCCTCCCCTCTTACTGTCTCTCTCTCTCTTTTCTCTCACACATGGAATAGATATAAACACGACAAACAATTCTCTCACTTTTTTCTTTTTCAGTTAAATTAAATTCAGTTTAATTAAATCCAAATGAACTTTGTTGGCAAGCCCAACATCCCAATTTGTGAACAAGCTTCTTTTTAGTATTTGAGTAGGTCACTTTGGGGTGGAGGTGGGGGGGGGCTGTTTAATTTCTCCCCCTTTTCCTGTTCTCACTTCACCTCTTTGAGAGGTGATTCAGTGGGATTCTCTTAGAGCATTACTCACTGAGGCTTCAGCCTCCCCCACCTGCATAAGGTGCACACCTAATCTGAGCTCAACTTCAGATACTGTAAGACAAGTCATGAACTCTCTTCTTATCTGATTTAATTCAGGAAGGTCATAACAACAACAACAACAACAACAATAATAATAAACTGATAAATGATACAAAGAATAAAATGAAAAATGGGAACAATCATCAATAATTACACAAAAAATGTTTTCAGTTTTGATGATTTTTTCAGTTAAAGAGCTAAATAAAATCAAAATTAGCCACAAATGCTTCTATGGAAAAGATCCCATCAGAATCTCACCACTGTATCCGATCCAGAGCGTACAGGTCCAAGGGTCCTCCTCCAATGCTCCTCACCATTGGCTGACTGTGGACCAATCACATTACTCCTGTAACTTGTAAATGGCATCAGGTGTCCGTGGTACTCAACAAATAATACAAATTTACCAATAAAAAACATATACAACGCTGTTCTGTGCAGCCAGTGCCATATTAAACTCTATTAATCTGTTAATCTAGTGTACACCTTTTGACCGGCATTTGGATTGTTGATTGCCAAGGTGCTCTGCAGACAGGGTAACCAGCTCTCTACCCCCACCTGCTGGCCAGCCGCAGTGGTTGCAGACATCTATCGCAAAGAGCAACCTGCAGGGGTAGAGTAATGACGTTGTAAAAACAGTGTTAACCTTAGCATCCTTAGCATCGTACTTAGACTCAAACTTGCTCTTCCTTTAGCGTCGCGGCTTCACTGTCTTTTAATGCCTTAGATTTGATGTTTCTAAATGAACTGCTGTTTTGAGGCTGTGGTCACAAACGCTCCCCATACAGTCATTGGCTGCATCATTAACAGTGTGCGGTGATCGTAGTTTTTGCTGCTTTTAATTTTGTTAAGAAGAGAAGTGCTTGGTGAGCACTTTTTTAACGATCCTTAAAAGCTGACCTCACTAATCCGGACTGCTGTGTGTGTGTGTGTGTGTGTGACAGGTGTGGATGTGCATGTGTGTGTATGTGTATGTGTGCTTACTTGCATGAATGCATGAGTCTATGTATCTGCGAGTTTGTATGTGCATGTATTTGAGTGTATAGGTGTGTGTGTGTGCTTGCATGCATGGATGAGTCTATGTGTGTGCGTGCATTTGTGTGTGTGCGTGTGTGTGTGTGTTTTGAGGGCAGGAGAAATATTGTTTGTGCCTGTGTGTGTGTGTGTGTGTGCGCATTGAGTCCTAGACCTTTTTTTTAGAAAAATCATTATTTAAGCTTCTTCTTGATTATTGCCCAGGCCCAGGACTGACAGTACTGTTCCAGCATGTCCAGGCCCTGTCGTAAGCCCTGTTCAGTGGATGACAGCAGAACCAGGCGAGCTGCATAGAGAAGGAGTTTAAATTCTCCACCTTTGAGGACCTGAAGTTTCTCCCTCAGCTCTTGCTCAGTAACAGGGAGGACCTAAGGATTCTGGTTTAGTCTTTTATTGCCAATTCCGACTTATTTGATTTCCCCCTTGCCTGGTTTTTCTCTGACTGTGTGTCCGCTGTTACTTTCTCATGCAGTGTTTTGACATGGTTACTGTAGTCCAAACATCTCCATTTTGTATGGCCAGTTCTTCATACAGATGGGCCAACAACAAAATAAATAAATAAATAAATAATGCTTTTGGAACATTGAACAGCTTACTGAGCCATGTGTGTGGGTCCATATCTGTGACCTCTCTCTCACTCCCCCCCTCTCTCTCTCCTGTTATCTCAGTTTCCGGGGGAACAGCTTAGTCCTGAACCAACAGGCCTGCAAATGAAAACCATGACAAAAGGCTGAAATAGGAAGAGGTGTACCTCCACTCTGTATCGCACTCTCACACACACACACACACACACACTCTCAATCACACACAAACACACACACAAACACAGACATACACACACACTCATGCACACACGCACACACACAGACACACACACACAATCACAAATTATTATTATTATTATTATTATTATTATTATTAATAATAATATTGTTGTTGTCATTGATGATGATGTTTTTGTTGTAAATAAGCTAGATTACACTGATATTTCTGTTAATCACCTTTTGTTAAATACCACGACAGTATTAATAACTGGTTTCAGTGGGAAATCAGTTGAGATTTGCTTGGATCTATTTAAAGCAAGGTGGTAGAAGTAATGTAAATATTCTATGTTGAATCCGTTGAAGTAAAATTACAGTAAGTATGATTTTATAAGCATGTTCTATTTTTGATTTAGGCCTACATTTATGCATTTTTTAAATTTTTTTATTAGTCATTGTAAGGACCATTATATAAATGGAAAATGTGTTGGAGTTCAAGATTTGGGTTTACCTTTCTCTAAGACAAATGTACAACCTCTTAGAAACAATCCACTCGTCTGTCAGTTCAATTTATTTCATTGTCTGCTCTCAACAATGCTGAAATTACAATTGGTGCATGAGAGGGGCCCATTACATGTGAAATGGAAGCACAAGTGATATTTCAAAATGCCCGTCCTGTCGATGCAATCTAGAACCACCCCCGATACCCTCGTATGTTTGTAGAGGTTTTCTAGGTGTGTCTTACAGCAAGTGTGTCACAACAGGTGCGCCCACGCTAGTATTCCACGTGTGTCTGCACAGGTAATCCATTTGTGTCTGTGCAGATATACAAGGTGTGTGTACATAGATGTGTCTACACAGATTATCCAAGTGTTTCCATGCAGGGTTTCTGTGTGCTCAGACAGGAAGTAGCTCAGGTGCACTGATGCGCATGGGCATTTGTTTTGTGTTTGTGATTTCAGAGATGATGATGAGGCTAGTGGGTGTACAGGTGTGGGTGTTTGGTGTACAGGTGAGTATTGTGGGTGTACAGGTGTGGGTGTTTGGTGTACAGGTGAGTATTGTGGGTGTACAGGTGAGGGTGGTTAGTGTACAGGTGAGAATTGTGTGTGTACAGGTGAGGGTGGTTAGTGTACAGGTGAGGATGGTGGATGCACAGGTGAGAGTTTTGGGTGTCCAGGTGAGGTGTATTAAGAGTTCTGCACACTGGAACAGAGATCTTAAAAGCAAGTCAATACAAATAATAAAAAAACTGTCAATCATTCAAATATTTCCCACTTCTCCAGACTCAAGAGGGAGACAGAGAGAGAGAGAGAAAGAGAGAGAGTGAGAGGGAACCACAGTGAAGAAGAATGAAATGGTTCTGGTGAGTACAGGTTTACAGTCTCAGGGCAAACTGGAAGCTCGTTTGGAGAAGGTAATGAGCCGCACTGAGCCCGTCCCCCTCAGCTCTGCTGGGGTTTCGGTTCCCTGGCGATGCGGTTGCAGCGGCACGCTGCTAATTGGCTGGCAGACGCAGGTGCCCACGGCGGGGGGGGGGGGGGGGGGGGGGGGGGGGGGGGGGGGGGGGGCGGGGGGGGGGCATTAAGAGTGTGATTACGGAGGGCTGTGGTGAGCGAGCTTCACCGCGTTAGTCCTAAGCACACTGAGCTCAGGCTCCACTCCGGAGAGAGAGAGGGGGAGAGAGAGAGAGAGAGAGAGGGGGGGAGAAGGGGAGAGGGGGAGAGGGAGAGAGAGAGAGAGAGAGAGAGAGAGAGAGATAGAGGAGAGAGGGGGAGAAGGGGAGAGGGACTGCACATGTTTGGTTTGTAACATGTAACAGTTGGAAAAGTTGGTTTCCTAATTTTTCCACCTAAAATAAAGATTTAAATCTCAAATTTTTGGCCGGATCTAATTGCGAGAGCGTCTCTCCTAACTCACCGATCAGTTCCGTGCGTTTACTCGAAACCTGGCGGCTTCCTCTGCCATCGACGGCAGCGCACGCGCGCTTCACGGCTGAACAGATATTTGGCTCTGCAGGATGGAAGTAGAGGATGCTGGGAGGAGGAGGGGGTGGAGGTGGAGGGGTGGTAATACAGCATAATTATTAGTAATAACGTCCTTGATGACATGAACAGGAATATAATTGCGGCCCTCGGCGATGTAATCACTGTAATTTCGCCGTGCAGTGGGCCCGGCTCCCAGGTCGGGTGAGTCACTCTAGATAAAAACGCCAAACGTGGGCCGGCAAGCAAGCGCCAAACCCAAACCCCCAAACCCCAAAACCCACCTGAATCATCTCCTGAACTTTCATCTGAATCATCTCCTCCTGAACTTCCACCTGATTCATCTGCTACTGAACTTCCACCTGAGTCATCTCCTACTGAACTTCCACCTGAATCATCTCCTCCTGAACTTCTACATGAATCATCTCCTACTGAACTTCCACCTGAGTCATCTCCTACTGAACTTCTACCTGAATCATCTCCTACTGAACTTCTACCTGAATCATCTCCTACTGAACTTCCACCTGAATCATCTCCTCCTGAACTTCTACATGAATCATCTCCTACTGAACTTCTACATGAATCATCTCCTACTGAACTTCCACCTGAGTCATCTCCTACTGAACTTCCACCTGAATCATCTCCTACTGAACTGCCACCTGAATCATCTTTACATAAACCTCCACCTGAATCATCTCCTCCTACACTTCTACATGAATCATCTCCTACTGAACTTCCACCTGAATCATCTCCTACTGAACTGCCACCTGAATCATCTTTACATAAACCTCCACCTGAATCATCTCCTCCTACACTTCTACATGAATCATCTCCTCCTGAACGTCCACCTCGATCATCTCCACTTGAACTTCCGCCTGAACCATCTCCTACTGAATCATCTCCACCCTACCAGAAAAGGCCCAGCAAAGTCACAGGTCCAGCTCACCAGAGTGAGAGTTAGGCGAGAGCTGGCTTACAGCTCATTTTTTCTACCAACATTCTCACTGGTGGTGAGAAACACCACAAACATCCTTTACCCATCTCACCTACTGCACTAAGAGTCCAGCTCATCCACAAACATCCTTTACCCATCTCACCTACTGCACTAAGAGTCCAGCTCATCCACAAACATCCTTTACCCATCTCACCTACTGCACTAAGAGTCCAGCTCATCCACAAACATCCTTTACCCATCTCACCTACTGCACTAAGAGTCCAGCTCATCCACAAACATCCTTTACCCATCTCACCTACTGCACTAAGAGTCCAGCTCATCCACAAACATCCTTTACCCATCTCACCTACTGCACTAAGAGTCCAGCTCATCCACAAACATCCTTTACCCATCTCACCTACTGCACTAAGAGTCCAGCTCATCCACAAACACTCTTTACTAAGAGTCCAGAGATGGAGTGAGGAAGAAAGGGGAAGGGATAGGGAGAGATTGGCAGAGGAAGAGAGAGAGAGAGGTATGGAAGACAGGGAGAAAGAGAGTGAAAGGGGAAATCAGAGAGGGACGGGAAGAGAGGATGGAAGAGTGAGAGCAGGGGGGGAGGGAAAGGGAGAGAGAGAGGGATGGGGCTCTGAAATGTATGTAAAACACATTACAGCGTCAGACTGAAGACCACAGCGAGGAGGAGAGGGAGGGGGGAACATGAAGGAGGGAGGAATAGAAAGAGACAGAAGTTTGGAAAAAAGGGGGGGGGGTGAGGGAATGAAAACAGGGAGGTGGGTGGTGAGAAGCGAGGGGGGGGGAAACAGACAGAAAGAGAGAGAGGAGAGGAAAGGGGGAAGAGTGAGAGAGAGATAGAGAGGAAGGGGTTGAAATTGATATAAAGGACACGTACTGTATGCGTTCTTAACTGAGGTCACGGAGAGGGAAGAAAGTGTGTGTGTGTGTGTGTGAGGTATGAGTGTGTGTGTGTGTGCGTGTGTGTGTGTGAGACAGAGAAGCAGAGAGAGAGAGAGATGGACAGAAAGAGCGACAGAGAGTAGTGGAGGCTGCTTTGCCGTTGTTGCCGGGGACAGCATTAGCATCTCTCTGCTGATGGATTGGTGACAGGAGGCCACTCTGCTGCTGTAGCGCTTCGGTCGTGACTGAAGAGGCAGCCGCGCTGTACTGGCCTGGCTGTTACCGCGGCGACAGCACCCACAGCTCACAGACCGTCAAAAAAAAAAAAAAAACCAGCAGGTCCTGCAGATGGCCAGAGCCAGGCTGAGCAGACTCTTCCTTCATTGCCAGCAAAGATTCCAGCAGATTAGCACAAATTTAAAAGCAATCTACGCTTTTAAATGATCGGCATCAGAATCCAGAAAAAAGGCCTTCTTAGACACAGTTCCGGTTTTCTAACACAAATCTTTGAAAATTTTCAGGGATTTTGCGGGAGTGCTATCAAATTTCACCGGCATCTAATGAGTTAAAAGTATTTAACACCGGGTCTGCAGGCCACCTGATGCTCGAAATCCAAGCAAAGGCATCAAACGTATCTAAATGTTTACACTGCCCCCTAGTGGATAAATAGGGTACTCGCACTTGAACATACCTTCACATAGCCGCATTTGCTAAAGCAGTTTCGACAATTAATACTAAGAAAAATAATAATGATCAGACACACCTTTTACTAAGAACGGCCAAGTGAAGTGAGCTGTTCTCACAAAACTACCTGAATGCAAAGTTGTTGCCCATAGCAACAGACTATGTAGGCTTCACATAGACACTCACCCATAGGACTCTACTGCCCCCTGCTGTGAACTCTGCATATCATGTATTATTATTATTATTATTATTATTATTCGCACTGTCACTATCTGAAAGTCAAAAACATGTTGTTTATGAAATATGGAAAAAAGAAATTAAATATCCCTTTATGGGGAAATGTACATTTTCCATTTTTGAAGAGGATCCCTGGCTCTCTTCCACGAATCTGGTGGGGGTCTCTGGACCCCCAATAGCACACCCCAGGGCGGACAAAGGGACCAAGAAGCACTGAATAAAACAATAACAATCGGGGCATTCGAACTAAGGAAGCCAGGAATCATGGGAAGAGAGAGGAAGTGATGCCAGCCATTTCCCCCCTCAGCAAGCTGGAACACGAGATGTGTATTTTTGTCTGTGGAATATTTTTTGAAGCCGAAGTTTATTAATCGCATGCGCAGGGCGAACACTCCGTGAAATGCAGGTCAGTGCACGATTAGGAAAATCGCCCGACGCAAACGTTGCTGCCTGAGAAAAGGAACGCACTTCAGACACACAGTGGCGGGGATAACAGAGCCTCCAAAATCTCCAGCGCAGGTTTCTGTTTGTTTGCCTGTGTCCGTCTCCACAGGCAGCGCTTCCGAAACCACAGGTTACCCGGCAACAGCGCAATCTCTTTCCATCTGGCAGTTGAGCCGTTTCCACGGAAACGTAGCGATGAAGTTCAAAGTTATCCTGACGAGTTGGAGGGATGGGGGGGGTGGGGGGTGTGAGGTTATGAACGGGCCAACTTTCGCGGCCCGCCCCCCCCAGTCTGATAGAGAATCAGAACTGTGCTCCGGCAGACAGCAGCGCATCGCACACACAGGCGCCCCCTGCTGGTCATTCGGCGCTCGCGCAGGCCCACCTGTCCGGCTGGACGTGATGAACCCGCTGAATCCGACTCACGTCTGCGTGGCTGACACGCTCGCCTGCACCTCCCCGCATCACCAGCGGGGGCAGCGATGAGCGAGGCAGTGGGGAGTAAGGCCGGAAACATGCCCAACTTCAGTACGCAAACGCAAGTGACAACGCCAGGCCGACGTACGGCCAAACACACAGCCCGGATGTGCACACTCAATGTGCGTTCTCATGTCCACGTGGAGCTGACAAACCCGATTCCTCTAGGGGGCGATCCAGGACAGCTGTAAAAGAATGAGCAAAAGAACGCACAAATTGAAGACGACGGCTTCGTCCTATTGTAACCTGCTATGGCGCCCCCTAGCTGCAATGCTTGAGACTGCAGCTCGTGCTTGCGTCGCATTAAGAATTTCAGGTGGCACATTTTGGAACGCACTGATGCGTGAAACAGACGTTGTGCAGCTGGAAGCGTCTGCGTTGGCGTAGTTACGTAGGCTACGCTTCGGGCCTCAGAGGCGGTGAAGGAACAAACACGCTCATGCTCTCAGGCCTCCCATCATAGACTTCTTTATTCAGTCAATATATCACAGCATTAACGTCATTTATAGTTTTTTTACTTCATAAAATATATCACACATTTCAATCAAGAAAAGAGGAAATAAATAACAAATCGGTTAGTTTCATTTGATTTTAAAAAAATCTATCAACAGCTTATTTCAAGTTTCAACCATTGCAAACGATGTTAACACTGATCAAAAAATGTATCAGAGAGAAAAAAAAAGCCCAATAACATTGATGACGCAATTAGCGAAGAAAAATACACCCCATAACCTGTTCCAATACTGCCGAATAATTTCATGTATTATAATAATCGTAATAATGCTAATAGAAATACTACACGGGCTCACAGTTCTTGGCTTCTCAGTAAACTGCAAGCACAGTCATTTTAACAGCAGTTAGTGCAGAGAAAGAGAGTCCAACGTTTTAAAAAGGTTTCACTTTCTTCTTAGTGACAGTTAAAGTAACAGTACAGTATCAGCTGAGTAGAGAGAGAGAGAGAGAGAGAGAGCGAAAACTGTTAAAGCTCAAATCCCAGCTCCTGCATCTGTCTGCTGCATTGCATTCTGGGAACTAAAAGGCAAGAGGACTGTTACGTGTTGTTGTGTGCGTTTGAGCGCAGATTCTCTAGACTCACCAGATACTCAACTCCTGCTTTCCTTTCCGTTCTCTCTGGTTGTCAACTGCAGGAGGTTTCGGTAGGTAACAGGCGCTTCTGGTGCTGTACAGTACAGAGCATCTGTGGCCACGGTAGTAAACTTGACCACGCCCACTCAAATAATATTCAGAAGATGTATAACGTTGGAATGTTTGAGCTTCGGCAGTAGGGAGACAGAACTTTCAGGGTTAACAACGTCTGGTGAGCCTATAGAATCTCTCTCACTCTCTTTCTCCCTCATTTTTCTCTCTATCCCCCTTTCCCGATTTGCCCAGTTGTCATGGGAACCCTTTCTCCGCAGCGTCCCTCAGGTCAGTTCCGCTGTCGTCACAACGGTTCCTTGTTGCTAGGCGCCGCGCTGCTGCTGTCTGTAGAGAGAAAGAGAGAGAAAAAGAGTGACGATGAAAGGGTGAGAGGGATAGAGAAAAAGTGAGGGGACAGACAGAGAGAAAGACGGAGAATGAAAGGGTGAGAAATAAAGAGAAAGAGGGAGAGAGAAAGACAGAGAGATGAAGGTATAAAATACAATAACATGTTAGTGGGTAGAAGCTCCCCTGACAAACAGCACGAACACCCCGTCCCACCCAAACACCCCGTCCCACCCAAACACCCCGTCCCACCCAAACACCCCGTCCCACCCAAACACCCCGTCCCACCCGAGCACCCCGTCCCACCCAAACACCCCGTCCCACCCAAACACCTCCTCCCACCCGAACACCCCGTCCCACCCAAACACCCCGTCCCACCCGAGCACCCCGTCCCACCCAAACACCCCGTCCCACCCAAACACCCCGTCCCACCCGAGCACCCCGCCCCACCTGAGCACCCCGCCCCACCTGAGCACCCCGTTCCACCCGAGCACCCCGTCCCACCCAAACACCCCGTCCCACCCGAGCACCCCGTCCCACCCAAACACCCCGTCCCACCCAAACACCCCGTCCCACCCGAGCACCCCGCCCCACCTGAGCACCCCGCCCCACCTGAGCACCCTGCCCCACCTGAGCACCCCGTCCCACCTGAGCACCCCGTCCCACCCGAGCACCCCGTCCCACCCAAACACCCCACCCTAAACAGCTCAAACCCATTTCCTCATACTGCACACCTGCACTCAAACCCATATATTCACTCCTGTATAATAAACCTGTAGGTTTTGCTTGTAAAAAAAAAAAAAAGAAACTTCTTACTGAAATAAAAGTTGATGATGATGATGTTTATGATGATGATGACACTGATGACGATGTTGTTGTTGATGATGATGCTGATGATGTTGTTGATGATGATGATGATACTGATGATGAGGATGATGTTGATGATGAAGATGATGATGATGATGGCGATGATGATCATGATGATGATGATGCTGATGATTATGTTGTTGATGATGATGATTCTGATGATGACGAAGATGATGATGACAAAGCTCTAAACAGTACGAGAGCAGTGATGTGGCTCAGTGAGCTTTGTCTGTTTCTAGGTCTTGGAGTGAAACCACACTGCTACCAGACCTGATGTAAACCTGAGGAACACTGATGCTTGTGTTTGACACCATGCTCTTTATAATGTGAGCAACTCATCTGATTGGCCAGATTCCACTTCACATATGTAGTCTAACAAAATTCTGTCCCCACAAAGCAGTTTGTTTCTATTTTGCATGCACGTGCGCTCCAATACATCCACAAACACACACATACAGGTTTGCAAGCACACACACACATTCATGCATACCTACAAGATCAATATACATACTCACATGCACTGGAACATGAATACACATGCAAACATACACATACACACAAGAATGCGCACACACACGCATGCACACACACACAAACACACACGCATGCACACACACACACACACATCCACACACGTGCACACACACACACGCACGCACGCAGGTACGCACGCAGGCACGCACACACACATAGTACCAGGGTAGTCCAGAGATTTGTTTCTGTTCTGGGGGAGTCTGGGCTTTTTCACAGGGGGTTTGCGATTTGGGGGCCTTTCCACAGTACCGAGGCTGTCCCTGCTGGTGCCTGAGACAAATGGGGACAGCACACACAACCGGGCATGCTGTGAGTAGGGGACACACACACACACACACACGCGCACACACACACACAGACACACACACAAACACATATACATGCACGCACAGACACTTACGCACACACACACACACAAGCACACACACACACAGGCGCACACACACACACGGATACACACACACGCACACACACACACACACACACACGCACACACGCATGCACAGGACGTGGGGAGGGGATACCTGCATCACAGGACAGGGCTTTCTTATTCCTCAGGGGCTTCACAGGCACTGTGGATCGCACCACCTCCTCACCTATCCATCAACATATCACCTTTATCACTCATCATCATCATCATCATCATCATCACTGTCATCATCATCATTATTATTACCATCAGTCATCAGCTTCAACTTTACCATCACCATCATCATCACAGGCACTGTGGATCGCACCACCTCCTCACCTATCCATCAACATATCACCTTTATCACTCATCATCATCATCATCACCATCTTTATTATAACCATCAGTCATCAGTTTCAACTTTACCATCACCATCATCATGGATTACCATCACAGTCATCATCACTATCGCCATCACCATCACTGTCATCAGCTTCAACTTCATCATCATCATCATCACCATCACATTGTCATCAGTTTCAACTTCATCACCATTATCATCGTCACTGTCATCAAGTTCATCATCATCACTACGATCAGTGCCATCAGTTTCATCATCATCATCATCATCACAGAAATAATGATCACACCCATAATAACTACTGCCTCATCATCATTATAATGATAAACCAAACATTTCTGGTATCTAGTAATCATATGTAGTAATGCTAGTAATAATTAAGACTGGGTGTTTGTTGTGGAAAATATTGGCTGAACGTTGTTGAAAATCACGGAAAACTGAAAAAGTGGTTTAGTGTTAATAAATCATGGTTTTTTAACAATAATTTATCAAATTAATAAACTAATAGATCTCATGTGCAGCAATGGGAAATGATCGAAATAACATGCATAACCGCAGCAAAAGTAACAAGTGCTTGAAGTGGCCAAAAAATCTACGTCTATTTGTTGGTGCATTTAACCACTGAATTAAGTGCATCATCGAAAGAAAGAGCACGCTATTTCACCTTTAAAAGAACATTGTTTGAAATAGATCACGCTCAGATTGCACTGCTAAAATAAAACACGGTTACCGTGTGTCAGTTTCATTTCTTTAAAGTTTGTTTTGGTACAACATGTACCAAATACTGCAGGCGGATTTGGGACGTTAACATGTACGTTGTCAGGTCTGACTCTTCGATGAGCGTCAGCTGTCGCTGATGCTACCCTAATGGGGGAAGGAAAAAAAAAAAAAAAAAAATCATGGAAACCACATTGTGTTTGGTGTTCTGCATGTGGGTCACCTTGAGAGACAGCCCCAGTAACCAATCCTAGCACAGGCTTGATAGAGGTAGGAGGAGCGGGAGGCTGGATCTTCCTCTCATTGGATACATCCTTTGGTGTGGTCACAGAACTGGATACATTTGGCTGCATGCTACTCTTCTGGGGAAATGAATAAACAGACGGATTCCTTACAGGCTTTGTAACAACACAAAGAATTCCACAGACACACCCTTACATACACTCCAACACACACACACACACAAATATATTTAATTTACTCTCCCTCTTTCTCCACCTCTCACACACTCACACACACACACACACACACACACTCACACCTTTTCAGGGATGGGAGGAGGTCGCCCTTCAGTTTCTCTTCCTCTGTCCACGTCTTCTTCTCTGTCTTTCTTTTCTCTTCTCCCCATGTCTCTCTCTCGTTCCGTCCTTCCCTCCTCCTCTGGCCCTACAGGAAGTGAAGGAATGACAGGACAGGAACGCAGTCACAGGACGTCCAGCAGGCAAAGGCCCAACTTCGGATCCCCGCTAATCATGGTAGTTCCCCAAATTTGACCTTTGCTGCACATTTTGAGAAATGTTAAATTATTTGAAGGAGGAGGGCAGTTGCAAAAGCAAGACTATCTTTGAAACTGAGGGGAAAAAATGCTTTGCTCAAGCTCATCATCGTCATGATAACCAAAATCATTAGCATCGCTGTTATCACGACCGTCGCTGGAATTGGTTGGGCAGTTTCCATACACACCGCTCTAGGTCAGAGCCTTCACTGCACAAACAGAACAGGACGTCCGGAGAAACAGAGGCCTTTCCGGATGGTTATACCCAAAAACACGAAGGCATAAAAACTAGGCTGGCGTGAGTTTAGGCCAGGAGTGCACAACTCCCGGAGGTCCCGGAGGCGCCGGAGGCCCTGTCTGTCGGCTGGTTTGTGCTCCCGCCAATTGACCGTATGTTTAGTTTTCCAACAGCTCTTTAAGCTACGCTGGTGCACTCCAGTACTTGAGCTCAGTAAAGTCTGGAGGATACACTTGCTATCTGTGGCTGTTGATCCAACACTAGTCTGAACACCAGCAAGGCATAACAGAGCTAATTAAGACAGACAATGAAGGGCAGAAGTTGGCACAAAGAGATGGGCCCTTGTGCACCTGCTTTAGGTGACAGAGGGCTGGGGTTTCAGTACCAGGGCTGTCCAGCAGGGGTCTCTGTCTGAGTTTGGCCAGGTTTGGCTTGGTGCTCTGGGGAGGGGGGTCGGGTTTCCCCCCCAGCGGGACGCCTCCCTCCGGACCTCCTCGGCATCGCCTCCTCTCCTCCAGGGGCGGACCTCCCATCTGTCTGTCCGTCGGTCCCCCCGGCCTTGTGTGTCTGTCCGTCTGAGCGCTGGGCGGGGCCTGCCTCTCGACCAATGGGGGTGGCCCTTGTGTCTGTCTGTCTGTCCTCATGCCTGACACTGTCTGTCTGTCTGCCAAAAATGTCTGTCTGTCAGGCTGCATTGTCGGTGGTGTCTGTCTGTTAGACTGTATGGTTGATACTGCCTGTCTGTCAGTCTGTCTGTCTATTGATACTGTTTGTCTGTTAGACTGTATGATACTGGCTGATACTGTCTGTCTGTCTGCTTGCATGTACAATACTGCCTGTCTGTCAATATGTGCGACTGCAGCCGTCGGCATGGCTGACACTGTCTGTCTGTCAGTCTGTCTGCCTGCTGATACTGTCTGTCTGTCAGTCTGTCTGTCCGCTGATACGGTCTGTCTGTCAGTCTGTCTGTCCGCTGACACTGTCTGTCTGTCAGTCTGTCTGTCCGCTGACACTGTCTGTCTGTCCGCTGACACTGTCTGTCTGTCCGCTGATACTGTCTGTCTGTCAGTCTGTCTGTCCGCTGATACTGTCTGTCTGTCAGTCTGTCTGTCCGCTGATACTGTCTGTCTGTCAGTCTGTCTGTCTGCTGATACTGTCTGTCTGTCCGTTAATATTGTCTGTCTGTCAGGCTGCACTGTTGGTGGTGTCTGTCTGTTAGACTGTATGGCTGATACAGTCTGTCTGTCTACTGATACTGTCTGTCTTTCTGCTAATACTCTCTGTCTATCTACTGATATTGTCCGTCTGTCAGTCTGTCTGTCTGTTGACACTGTCTGTCTGTCTACTGATACTGTCTGCCTTTCTGCTAATACTCTCTGTCTATCTGATGATACTGTCTGTCCATCTGCTGAAACTGTCTGTCTATCTACTGATACAGTCTGTCTGTGTGTATGTTTATCTGCTGATACTGTCTGTCGGTCAGTCTGTCTGTCTGCTGACACCGCCTGTCTGTCTACTGATACTGTCTGCCTTTCTGCTAATACTCTCTGTCTATCTGATGATACTGTCTGTCCATCTGCTGAAACTGTCTGTCTATCTACTGATACAGTCGGTCTGTGTGTATGTTTATCTGCTGATACTGTCTGTCTGTCAGTCTGTCTGTCTGCTGACACAGTCTGTCTGTCTACTGATACTGTCTGCCTTTCTGCTAATACTCTCTGTTTATCTGCTGATGCTGTCTGTCCATCTGCTGAAACTGTCTGTCTATCTACTGATACTGTCTGCCTTTCTGCTAATTCTCTCTGTTTATCTGCTGATACTGTCTGTTTGTCAGTCTGTCTATCTGCTGACACTGTCTGTCTGTCCACTGAGGCTGTTTGTCTGTCAATCCACATGACTGCAGCCTTCAGTCTTTCAATCTGCATGGTAGATACCGTCTGTCTGTCTGTCTGTCTGTCTGCCTGCATGGTAGATACTGTCTGTCTGTCTGTCTGCATGGTAGATACTGTCTGCCTGTCTGTCTGCATGGTAGATACTGTCTGGCGGTCTGTCTGCATGGTACATGCTGTCTGTCTTTCTGTCTGCATGGTAGATACTGTCTGTCTGTCTGTCTGCATGGTAGATACTGTCTGCCTGCCTACCTCTGCCTGCTGCAGTCTGTGTGTGTCTGTGCCTGCCTGTCTGTCTGTCTGTCTGTACGGCTCCTGGTCGGGCTCGGGCTTCTGTGGGAGACAGGTGGGAAAGTGTGATTCGACCGCTCGTCTCCCCACACCTCCTCACGGGGAGAGAGAGGGCGCAGACGCCGACACAAACAGGAACAACAAGACAAGAGCACAGGTCTGGAGATTTCTCACCTGCAACTGACGTGTGGTGTAGATAGCCTACTCTGACTCTCTTAGTGTTATGTTGCAGGTTTCTGTACTGATGTACAAACTATGTCTTGAAGTGTCATGCTGTAGGTTTATGTACTAATGTACCTACAATGTCTTTAATGTCTACTATCAGATGTGATGATGGGCAGTCATCAGCTTTGCTTCCTACCTAAAGCCCTGTGTGTGACTAACATACGCTCTATCTCTATCTCTCTATCTCTGGACAAGAGCTTCTGCTGAGTGCCGTAATGTAGATGACTAAGCTGAGCAGGTAAGGCTGTAGCCAGCTCAGACATTCGGGACTGTACCTGTCTAGGTGAGAATGAGGGGGGCTTTTGTCCCCCCATACCAGGCAGTGGTATGCCCTGCACCGGCCGGACTCCCGCCGGCCCCCCCTGGTCCTCCCCCCTCTGGTCCTCCACCTTCCCATCAGGGCCTTCCCTGGAGGGCTCTGCCTTCCCAGAAATCCTTGGGGGCTGGAGCAGGGTGTACACGTTTTCAGTGGCATTGCTGGGGGGAGAAAGGAAAGGAAGGATACTTCACTTTCAGGTAAAGATACTCCACTTTCATGTAAAGATACTTCACTTTCAGTTAAAGATACTCAACTTTCAGGGAAAGATACGTTACCTTTAGACAAAATACTCCACTTTCAAATAAAGATACTTCAGGTGTAATACAGGTGTATAACTCACACTGCAGGTGTAATACAGGTGTATAACTCACACTACAGGTGTAATACAGGTGTATTTCTAAGTACACACCCAGTGGGTGCCATGGCCATCGTCCGACACTCTTCTCCAGAGGTCACACCCCCTCCTCTGCTCTCTGTCCCATGATTGGCTTGGATTGAATTGCGGTTCCTACGGAAACTGAAGATTGCCAGCATGTTTCGCCTCTTCTTTCTTCTGAGAGACTGGGCTTTATGCAGACATGACAACTGACTGAAAGGGAGAAAGAGAGAGAGAGAGGGAGGGAGAGAAAGAGGGAAAGAGATGGAGAAAGGGGGAGAGAAGGGGGAGGTAGCAGGCCAAGGGAGAGAGAGAGAGAGAGAGAGAGAGAGGATGCAGAGAGAGGATGATAGATGAAGAGACGGAGAGAATGTGAAAGGCGAGAAAGAGAAAAAGGGAAAAACAACAGAGGAAGGGATGAGGGATCGAGAAAGAGGAGGTGAAAGAAACAGCAGGATGTGAATAGGAAAAGAGGGATGGAGGGAGGGTAAAGGGAAACATAAGAAAGAGGGGGATAAGGAAAATGAAGGGAAAAGAGAGAGATATAAACAGTCCGTTTTTAGAGGTCATCTACAGGGTCCTGCTACTGCTGCTGTTAGCCCCGCCTCCTAATCCCAGAGAAAGGCACTGCACATGTAACCAGGCAACCGTTGCTGGGTTACACATCATGTGTCACTGCCTCGTTGCATGTTCTTTTTCATTTGTATGGGTTATTCTCGTCTGGGTTTAAAAAAGGATAGCTTGCTGTTCCCACATGTGAAAACAATCACACACATTCCACCGACAGCAGTGCGTGTGTGTGTGTGTGCCTGTGAGTGCGTGTGTGTGTGTGTGTGCGCGTGTGTGTGTGCAGTTTGTACCTGTCAGGCAAGACTCTCTTGGTGTAAAAATCAGGAAGTCCATCATCCAGCGGAGTCACAGCACCATTCTCTGTGCAATGCTGAGAGAGAGAGAGAGAGAGAGAGAGGGGGAGGGAGAGAGAGAGAGAGAGGGGGGGGGAGAGAGAGAGAGTGAGAGAGAGAGAGATGATTTCACGTAAACTGCAAATGGTCCTCAAAAACTTTACGACAAACATTACGCGCGAAACAAAGGATAATGGGTCAACACATAGCAAGGACGCCCCATAAATACAACATTATTTAAAAGAAATACGTTTTAAATTAAATTGTCAAGTTCAATATCACCGTAATTAATTACAGCAACGTTTGGGGGTTTGGGGGGGGGGGGGGGGGCTCACCGTGTCCACGGGGGCATGCGCCCTTCGATGCCTCCGTGGGGGCCTCGGCCTGACCCGGGTCACATGATGCAGCGGCGCGCCCTGAGTGGGCAGAGTGGACAGGCACTCCCATGATGCCGAGCGGGAGAGGGGAGCGGAGAGGGGCGGAGCCGAGGCAGGGGGAGAGGAGCTGGAGTCATCGCACAAACCTGATAGAGAGAGAGAGAGGGAGAGAGAAAGAGAGGGAAATAAGGAGAGAGAGAGAGAGGGGGGGTGGAGGAGAGGGGGAGAGAGAGGGACAGAGAGACGGGGGAGAGAGAGTGAGAAGGGGGGGAGGAGGAGAGGGGGAGAGAGAGAGGGAAAGAGGGAAGGGGAGGGGAGAGAGAAAGTGAGGGAGCGAGAGAGAGAGAGAGGGAGAGAGGGAGGGGAATAGATGGAGAAATAAATGAGTGAAGTAGGCGGTGTG
>NC_049204.1:66471943-66476943 GCF_013347855.1 Anguilla anguilla
ACCTGTTCTTGATGTTGAAGTTCTTTCCCAGCAGCAGGTGTTTGATGGATGGATGTCGAGACAGAGCCGGGAGAACAGAGAGAAGATCTGCATCCAACCCTGAATACACAACACAACCCTGAATACACAACACAACCCTGAGTACACAACACACTCCTGAGTACACAACACAACCCTGAATACACAACACAACCCTGAGTACACAACACAACCCTGAGTACATAACACAAAACCCTGAGTACACAACACAACCCTGAATACACAACACAACCCTGAGTACACAACACAAAACTCTGAGTACACAACCCTGAATACACAACACACACTCCCGAGTACACAACCCTGAATACACAACACAACCCTGAGTACACAACCCTGAATACACAACACACACTCCCGAGTACACAACACAACCCTGAATACACAACACACAATCCTGAGTACACAACACAACCCTGAATACACAACACAAAACCCTGAGTACACAACACTCATTCCTGAATACACAACACACAGGCCGAATACACACAACCCATGTAGCCTGGTCCCTACAGCCCAGCCCTCAATAGCCTGGCCCCCTATAGCCTGGCCCCCTATAGCCCAGCACCCTATAGCCCAGCCCTATAGCCCAGCCCTATAGCCCAGTAGTGCTCACCATTATCAGAGATGTCTAGAGTGGCAATGGAGGAGAGCCTAGGGAGACACTCCTCTAGAACCACTGCTCCAGTGGACCTGAGCTGAGAGGGAGGGAGGGAGGGAGACGGAGGGAGAGAGAGAGAGAGGGGGAGGGAGAGAGAGAGAGAGAGATTTAGTTAAATTCTTAGTGTCCATACAATGATCCACCATCACAGACTGAACAAGGTTTACAGAAACCAGTGAAACTGCTGGAATAATACTGTCAGAAGTGGGTCCTTGCAGAAAAAATACAAAGACTGGTCTTTAAAAAAAAAGCCCAGATCCAGACAAAGAAGATTGTACTTAAATCTCGGTGACACTGCTCTGGAACATGCACTGAACATGCAGAAGGACCGACTAACAGACAGACATACAGACAGAAATACAGTCAGACAGACAGACAGGCACAGACAGAGAGACAGACAGAGTCAGACAGACAGACACACACACAGACGGACGGATGGACAGACGGATAGACAGAAATACAGTCAGACAGACAGACAGACAGAGATGGCAAACAGACAAACAGGTACCTCACAGCCACTGATGTCCAGATGCAGGTCATTAATATGAGGGTTTGAGGACAGACCAAGGAACAGAGCTCTGAAAACAGACAGATAAAATTATTATTATTATTATTATTATGTGTGTGGCTCAGCGTTCCAGTGGTCAGTCATGCGTGAGCAGGCCCCTTTGTGTTGACACAAAATGGAGACGGCTTCTCACCTGAGAGCCCCTTTGTGTTGACACAAAATGGAGGCGGCTTCTCACCTGAGGGCATCGGGGGGCAGCTTCATGGAGGCCAGGCTGATGTGGGTGAGGCTGAAGGCCGAGCTGAAGAACTGACGGAACATGGGTAGAGTCTCCTTCATTTTCCTGAGAGAGAGAGAGAGAGAGGGGGGGGGGGGGAGAAGAGGGAGAAAGAGAGAAAAATACAGAGAGAGATTTAGGTCAATTCTTAGTCCATACAATTGTCCACCATCACAGACCCGGAGAGAGATTGTTGTTTTTGTTTTTTTGCAATCACCAATCACCTTGCCAATAATACTCTGTTGTGTGGTCATACCAATACAGCTCATTCTAATTTTAGAGAGGGTGGAGGGAGAGTTAGAGACAGCAAGAGAGAGAAAGAAAGAGAGAAAGAGAGAGAGAGAGGGGGAACGAAAGGGAAGGAGAGAGCACTGATTGGTCAATCAGGAAAGAGGGGAGGGAGTTAGGTCGACTGAGAATAGCTCTGCTTTAAATATGCATAAGTTCATAATGGCATGCCTCCTCACAGGACTCCCTGTTCCCACCCCACATTTCTCTGACACACCCGGCTCATTAGAATTAGAGAAGGAGAGATAAAGATAAACCACCCAGCACTGACCAATCCAAAACAGAACTATAGACATGGAATACACTAGCGATGCAACAACCATTTCCATTAGTCCTATGTTCTAAAAGCCTTCATATTCATGTCTATTTTTATATCTACATCTACTGTTTCAGTTATTTAATGTACAGTATATATTACAATGGCAAGGTGGGCGGGGGGGCGTAGATATTGGACAATACTGCCTGTGCAAAGTTAGACTCCATTTTGATTCCAAAGCCTTTCTGTGAGAGGGTTTACGGGGCGAAACGCGGCGAGGCCTGGTATAGCCCGCTGGCCAGGGACTGACTTGTGAGAGAAAGAGTTTTTGGAGAGGTTCAGGTAGGAGAGATCAGCACAGCAGCCCCGCAAGAGAGCTCCAAACAGCTGAGAAAGAGAGGGGGGGAGGGCGGAGAAAGAGAGATCATCAATCAACATCGCATGGTTACAGATATTTCATATTTAATTTTCTATATGTCTTCGGCATGACTGCTCTGGTTGACCTGCCAATACCATAAAACATCATCTAAAACTCATTAAAATAAAAAAGTGAAGGTATGAGAGAGAAAGAGGGTGAGAGACAGCGAGAGGTGGAGATTGACAGCCTGACAAGAGAAAGAGAAGGAGAGAAATGAAAAATAAAAACAATTTATCTACAATTTATGTACGTCAACATTCAAGTTTTGAAATGGTTTGGAACCGTTCAGTTTATGATTATAGTTAAAATTTTTACAATCTATTACTCCATGGATGAGTAGAACATAGTAAATAGTTATTATTAAATTATTAAAATCCTAAGGAACCATTATTTTGATTGGACATCGGTGTTCCTCATCAGGCAGCATTATTCTGATTGGACAGCTGTGTTCCTCATCAGAGAGCATTATTCTGATTGGACAGCTGTGTTCCTCATCAGAGAGCATTATTCTTATTGGACAGCTGTGTTCCTTATCAGAGAGAATTATTCTGATTGGACAGCTGTGTTCCTTATCAGAGAGCATCATCGCACTCACCGACTCCACAGCACAGTCTGTGCCAGACAGGTCCAAGTGGACCAGGCAGTTTGGCTGAGACAGGAAGAGGCACAGGTTCTGCAGAAAAGCAAATGCAGCTGCACTCAGATAATCTGATATACAGGCAAAAGCAGCTGCACTCAGATAATCTGATAGACAGGCAAAAGGAGCTGTAATTCAGATAATCTGATAGACAGGCAAAATCAGCTGCACTCCGATAATCTGATAGACAGGCAAAGGCAGCTGCAATTCAGATAATACGATAGACAGGCAAAAGGAGCTGCAATTCAGATAATATGATAGACAGACAAAAGCAGTTGAACTCAGATAATCTGATAGACAGGCAAAAGCAGATGCACTCCGATAATCTGACAGACAGGCAGAAAGAGCAGCACACAGAGACGAGAGCAGAGGCGTGTGGCGGCCTGACCGTGGAGTCATCTCCAGACAGAGCCCCTGGGTTGCGGCTGAGGTCCAGGTGCAGCAGCGAGTTTGAGTAATCATCACTGGAGCAGAGAGCCTGGGCGAGAGACACCACACCTACAGGGCAGAGAGAGAGGGGTCAGTGAACTTGCTCCCCCATGGGAGTTTATTTGGCATCACTGTTGCCCTCAGCGTGCTTTTGAGAGGGGTGATGGTTGGGATCTTCTGTGCAGTGCAGGGGGGAAAACCAAAAAGAGCCCTTTATAAATAAGTTTTATTTCATAAAATAATCGAAGGCTTTCTATAAACCCTCTTTCTTTCCTGGCTGAGATTAGCTGAGAGCTAATTCATGTATTTATTAAAAAATGATTTTGTGTGTGTGTGTGTGTGTTGCCAAGGGGGGCGGGGGGGTTATTTACACACTCCCATAGTGATGGCAGGAATGAGAGCTGGAGGACCTGTATTTGGGAAAGTGGCCCAGAAACTTACGCGGCCTGAGAGGTGTGGCAAGGATGTGGAATGATGTTTTGCCACTAGGGGGCAGCGTCACGACCTATATAGACCCATGGCTTGGAAGCTCTGGGTCCCAACTGACGGAGTTGAAGTAATTCACTGCCACGCATCTTCTGAATATTCATTAAGTGGGCGTGGCCAAACACCCTGTACTGCAATAGGGCAGGGGGACCTTTGGTAGTTAAGAAGCAGAGGTCAGAATGAATGCATGAGCTGAGTGACTGCTGAGTCTATAAAATCTGTGGGTCTTTCTGTACACACTGGATTAGATCAACAGGATGTGACCCGCAGGAAGTGACATGCAGGAAGTGGGGCACAGGAAGTGACACATAGGAAATGGCACACAGGAAGTGACACACAGGAAGTGGCACACAGGAAGTGACACACAGGAATTGGCACCCACCCTTGGCTGAGAGGGAGGTCTTGGACAGGTTGAGCAGACGCAGGCCTTTGCTTAGTCGGCATACCTGCTGGACGAGGCTGGACACACCTGTGGACAGGTAGACAGAGGGAAAGTGTGCTCAAAGTGTCAGACAGTAAGATGATGCCCTGTTAGAATCAGGTCAAATCACTGCGTGAAATACTTCAAGCCTTTAGCTACCAGTAAAAAAAACAAACAAAAAAAAAAGCCAGCAAGTGATTGACAATCTTAAAAAGAAATAACAATTTTCAGCAAAATGCAGAGATTGTACATTATGGTTGGAAACATGGTGAGTTGAAAATTGTCAGATAATCTGCCAGCACAGCCTGAGATATGTTGATGATGCTGCTGTTGCTTTTCTTCTTCTAATAATGCTATTACTATTACTATAAGCTATTATTTTAACCTGTGATATTACCTGTGTATATTACCCTGTGTCGTGACTTTCCAATAGTGGTTATGAACTTTGGAGATACGTAATGAAAAAATATGTCATGACATCAAATCACTAAAAATCTTGTGTTGAAATCACACTCCAGTCACGCAGGCAGGGAGAGAGAGTTTTTCTCAGGGAGAAAGAGAATTTTGCTCATTGCCTGCT